>NC_079228.1:21660546-21673046 GCF_029633865.1 Lampris incognitus
GACTCCGAAACCTCTTCCTCTGCAACTCCCGTCTGGACAGAATATTACACAACAAGAGTGACGAGTGATTGCATTGTTGGCTTCACCTGCAAGGCGAGAAAATGATTCTGCAGACTTATTTCTCTTGCAAACCCCCTCATCCTTTCTTCTGCTTCCTGTTATAAGTGTTTCATTATGATGGATGAATGAATAAAACTAGATCCTAATTTCATCTGCGCTGCACTTTGGGGGAAAGTCAGCATTAACATGTGGATGGAGCCAATCACTTTGCACGTTGCTGCGATCGCCCGTGGCATGCGGTTCATCACAAACTTTCACACTGCCCTCACTCGCACTACAACACGTACATAGACACACACACAGACACACACACACAGACACACACACAGACACACACACACACAGGGTAGTGGTGATTAGGGTTGTATTGGAATGTTAACGAGCTGCTGGCATGGCTTCAGCGAGGTATTCAGGTCACCACTCAGAAACTCAAACAGCCTCCCAGATTAGGGACCAACTGCTACAGACCGCACACTCTTACAGGCAGTTACAATAACGTTTTAAAATGATATTTGCATGTGCATGCATTTGTGTGTGTGTGGTGTGTATGTGGGTCTGCTGGGCACGTCCCAGTTTGTGTGTGCTGGTGTAGGTATATGCACAAAATATTTTTTTGCAGAATGTGTTTAAGCAAAAGTGTGCGACATGGTCAGACAAGATTGTTTCCTACGTTTAGGCAGAAAACTCTTCGGTTGTGTCAGCAGGGGGTTGGGGAGCCTGCATGTGTAAATCCCAAGTTTGTGTGCGTGTTTTCGCAAATCCTCCTGTCAGTCACAGGAGGGCCAGGGGGTCCGGGGCGGAGGGCAGCACAGATGAGCAGACGTGCCCCCGACTTGGGCACAGACCCGGGCCAGTCTGGCTCAGGAGCCGGCCAGTCTGTCCTTCTGTCTGGAGCTCAGTGGTAACCATCTCACCACTAAGCTAGGTTAACCCCGTGCCAGGGTCAAAACCATTACCATTCCACACAGAGGAGCAAATGCGTGTCTATCTGTCTGTCTGTCTGTCTGTCTGTCTGTCTGTCTGTCTGTCTGTCTGTCTGTCCGTCTGTAGATCTATGGAATAAGTACAGCCATGGTGAAACATGCATGTACATGTGAGAGGCCTCAGTGTGCAACGAGGAACAATGATAACTTGGAAGACAGCAGTAACAGGGACAGAGGACTATCCGAGCATACAAATGAATCTATGGGATGGATGAACAGCAAAAAAAAAAAGATATCCAATCCAGGAGTAAGGATGCAAGATGTTTAATTTTTTCTGATAACTGAACTGATCATTTCCATCGTTATTTTGGCCGATACTGAGACCGGCACCATTGTTTTTTGTTTCATTACAAAACCACCACATCTCATAGTTTCCACCTGTTGAGTTTTATTATATTGTAACTGTGACGCTTGGTGCAGCTGCAGACAGCTAAAAAAACAGTTTTATTAATAACCGTCTTATTTATTACTAAACACCTCACTGTTTCCAAACGTCTGCAATCACTGAGGGAGATGAGCACAAAATACTCCAACCCCCAATGCAGAAAACATGCAGCGTCTATTTTCTGCAATGAGGTCTCAGAGGACTCTGCTCTTACATTTGTTCCATGGGTCTGTTCTATTTGTTCCACGGGTCTGTTCTATTTGTTCCACGGGTCTGTTCTATTTGTTCCACGGGTCTGTTCTATTTGTTCTACGGGTCTGTTCTATTTGTTCCACGGGTCTGTTCTATTTGTTCCACGGGTCTGTTCTATTTGTTCTATGGGTCTGTTCTATTTGTTCTATGGGTCTGTTCTATTTGTTCCACGGGTCTGTTCTATTTGTTCTACGGCTCTGTTCTATTTGTTCCATGGGTCTGTTCTATTTGTTCCACGGGTCTGTTCTATTTGTTCCACGGGTCTGTTCTATTTGTTCTACGGCTCTGTTCTATTTGTTCCATGGGTCTGTTCTATTTGTTCCACGGGTCTGTTCTATTTTTTTCCACGGGTCTGTTCTATTTGTTCTACGGGTCTGTTCTATTTGTTCCACGGGTCTGTTCTATTTGTTCCACAGGTCTGTTCTATTTGTTCTATGGGTCTGTTCTATTTGTTCCACGGGTCTGTTCTATTTGTTCTACGGGTCTGTTCTATTTGTTCCACGTGTCTGTTCTATTTGTTCCACGGGTCTGTTCTATTTGTTCTACGGCTCTGTTCTATTTGTTCCATGGGTCTGTTCTATTTGTTCCACGGGTCTGTTCTATTTGTTCTACGGCTCTGTTCTATTTGTTCCATGGGTCTGTTCTATTTGTTCCACGGGTCTGTTCTATTTGTTCCATGGGGCTGTTCTATTTGTTCCATGGGTCTGTTCTATTTGTTCCACGTGTCTGTTCTATTTGTTCTATGGGTCTGTTCTATTTGTTCTATGGGTCTGTTCTATTTGTTCCATGGGTCTGTTCTATTTGTTCCATGGGTCTGTTCTATTTGTTCCACGGGTCTGTTCTATTTGTTCTACGGGTCTGTTCTATTTGTTCCACAGGTCTGTTCTATTTGTTCCACGGGTCGGTCCTGGAACACGTCCCTGTCAAACGCCAACCGTCACACTGTCGACTCAAGTGGGAATGTGTTTTTGTAAACATCAGAAGGGCCTACTTTTCTTTGTCGTCCGAGGCGTGACCGATCTCTCCATCCATGCTGCTGTCACTGTACACACACAAGTAATGTGTGATCATATGTCACACACCATCTTGGTGTCTGTCCCAACCCTGATAACACGACTTTATAAGCAATGACTGGCCGACACCGACAAGCTGACCAACATGTTGTGGGCATACTCAGCGGCAAGGGAAAAAGTAAATGAAGGAAAGGAGAGAAAAGGAACTGAAAGGAAAGGAAGGAAAGGAACTAAAAGGAAACGAAACGAAACGAAATGAAAGGAAGGAAAAGAAAGGAAAGGAAATGAAGGACAGGAAAGAAAGGAAAGGAATGATTAGAATTGAAAGGAAAAGAAGGAAAGGAACTGAAAGGAAGGACATAAAGGAAGGAAAGGAATTGACTGAATTGAAAGGAGAGGAAAGGAAAAAAAATGAAAGGAAGGAAAGGAAATGAAAGGGAAGCAAGGAATTGAAATGAAAGGAAATGAAAGGAAGGACAGGAAAGAAAGGATAGGAAGGATTAGAATTGAAGGTAAAAAAGGAAAGGAACTGAAAAGAAAGAACCTGAAAGGAAAAGAAGGAAAGGAACTGAAATGAAGGACAGAAAGGAATGAACTGAATTGAAAGGAGAGGAAAGGAAAAAACGAAAGGAAGGAAAGGAAATGAAAGGGAAGCAAGGAATTGAAATGAAAGGAAATGAAAGGAAAGGAAAGGAAGGAAAGGGTGAAGGACAGTGACCACAGGGTTCAGGCTGGCATCCAGAGGAGAGCCGGCCAATAGCTTCGTGGGTAAACAAAAACAGCGGAGGAGGAGATGAAGAAAGGAAGAGAAAAAACACTTGCTACGCCCTTGGGCTGGAAAAGGGGAATTCCCCTTCTCAAAAATACACAAACGCCATACATGGACCAGCTGTTATTTAAAAAAAATGCTGTTGTGTTAGATTTTCTGACCTCAAATAACTTTTAAAGCTTATGTAATTGGGTAGCAGGATGGCTTTGTGGTTAGCAAGGTCGTCCCCAATCCCGTAAATGCTTCAATGAGCAAACTCACCCTGTGCTCCATTCAGAGGGGGGAACGGAGCATTTCCTCCTGCAGGATTCACATGCAATATAGAAAACAATCTTCATCACACTGAAACATCTTGTTTGCAGCAGTGTCCAAGCACACACACACACACACACACACACACACACACACACACACACACACACACTCCCAACAGGGTGCCGACTGTACTACCACAGGCCAGTATTGCCTTGCTCAAAAGCAGTGGGGCAGTTTTTGCAGAACATCTCTCTTTTGCCTTTTCTTTGACTGAAATTGAAAATGGTGTCCCTCTGATTAGGGCTGGGCAATAGTTCGATATCATCTTTTGACATCTTTCGATTGTATTGTATCGAGATGAAGTGCAAACATTGTCGTATTATGATGCACAGTTTTGTTGCCATGGCGGATGTTAATGTGAATCGTACCTATATTTTTCTGAAATTTCTCCCAAAATGAGGTCTGAAATATTTGAGGGAATACCATTTGAAAGCTAGTTTTGGTTTGATATTATACTTTATTTCATCAGTTACTTATACTTTATATTATACTTATATATTAACAGTTGGATGGGATGAACACAAGCTGTATTCTTAAATATGGTATGATTGTCATAATAATAATAATCTTCACATCATCCATCTACCTTTGATCACAAGCATAGAGACATGATCTATGACGACGCATTCATCATCATCGGCGGTCACTCGTGGTCGAGTATGACCATCCTCCTTCTGGGTCTTCAGGTGGGTGTAGAGGCCGATCCTGGAGTCACATAATGGGAGGACGCCTGTGCATGACAGCTTTTTATGTGGAGTGGCTGCTGCACCTGTAGCCACCACACGGTGCTTGGCAGGGGGTGATCAGAGTCCACTGGCATGGAGAACCAAGACTATTGGAGACCACACTCTGTTGCAGCCTTCATCCACCTTCACTGCCGTTGTGACCTGGAGACATCTTCCACCAGTTCCTCCATTGAGGTCTTTGTTGGATCGCGCTTCGTCTAGAACCTCCCCCTTAACCTATCCACCTTGGGTGACCCTACCAAGAATCAACATCTGGACGGCATAGCTCTCAGGATCATTAGTACACACAAGCTTCTCCACCACGGCGAGGTTGCGATCCAGGAGAAGACACACTAACATTCATATTATTCTAATACCCCCATTTTCCCATGCTCACAAGGTAATATTTATTCTTTCAGTCGTTGCTTTTCTATGTGTCACATGTTTGTACCATGCCAGTGTTTGGCAAAGCATACACGAGGGGACATTTCTAGAAAAAGAATGCTAACTGGAAAGAATCCATTTAATTCCAAGTCTATTTCTTCCCCCAGCAGGGACATATATCAGAGTAGCGCAGGAAATGCTTTCGGACAAGGTTCAACTGACTCCCCACAAGAGTGTTAAGTATAGATCATCCCACACAAAGAGCCCACTCCATTTCCATGATCCATAAGCGCCCACTAGACCAGCTGGACCTTCACCAACCACGAGGCCCAGTCCTGCCATGTGACCGCCATATCAAACTCTGTGTGACTGGTCAGTTACTGTCTCGGCTGCACCATCAGAGGGCATTTGAAATATTGTGTTGTTGAGTTCTGACATTCTGAAGGAGGTTGCACGCTGTTTTCCGTACGGCCGTGTAATGTGTGTGTATTTGTTGGATGGAACAGGAGAACAGGTGTTGTGTTTTGTTGACAGCTCTCTGTTAATAGTACCATTACCCTGTCCCAAACCAATTCCCATTCTCCAAAACAGCCACACTGACAAACTAGACACTGACATACACACACACACACACACACACACACACACAGACATACACACACACACACACACACACACACACACTTAAATATTTAAACACACGTGACCTACAAATAACCCGTTAGATATTAATATCGCACCACAAACCATCAAGACAAGAGTGTGTGTGTGACAGGTGGCAGTTGCCACTTGACCTCCATCTCGTCTGATAGCAGACGGCGGGTCTCACACTCTACATTTAAGAGTAGATTTCATTCTCAACAGCCAGTTCAGTACGATTCATCGCCCTAGTCCTTCCAGGTTTCCCTGGAAATCGAGTGGCCACTTGGTAACAGACGGACAGCTTTGGCCTGGTCCTCGAGTGCGAGGGGCGCAGTCAGACGCCCCCGTGCATTGTCCTGCCATGTTCTCCATCAGGGCTCTGAGTGGCCCCATCTGGCTAACCTTTACCAAAATGGCTGCCGTGCACCAGGAGCACGTCAACAGCACCGATAATGACAAGGGATTTTTTTTTTTGTATTCCATGTCGCCAACTGGAGGGTACACTAAAAGCTCCAGTGGGAATTGCCAAAAATGAAAATAACCATCAATGTCAACAACAGGCAACAGAGGGCATTTCATGTTTTGTTACTTACAGAATGGTGATGAACCTTCTTTATTTTTTATTTTTACGTCACTCTAACTGATGTACATTCTTGCATTTATATCATGAAGGTTCACATTAGATCGTGATTGTGGATTGTGCAGTGGATTATCGGTATTTAATGAGTAAAAAGGAGTTTTGGTGGGTTTATCCTCTACTACGTTTCATGAAAAACAAGTGTCCTGGTTTAATAATTACACACAGGTCCCTTTTCAGCAAGATCCCGCATGAAACATGCAAAATTGCATTTCAGTTGAACAGATGGCAGAAATGCTTAACTCGCCCATTAGGTGGTCAACTAAGTCTAATCACGTGAGTGATGACAGGTGCAAACAACCGAATTTAAATGAGGGCTTTGCCCGTTTGGAGTGTTTTCTCATGGAGAGCTTGGATGGGGAAAAAAATACACAGAGGAACAGCAAGCATGAGATGAAATTAAGCTAACTGGTATAAGGAGTGTTGCAGAGAGCAAACAGACCAGTTTGAGATAACATGATGAAATTAAAATGATGTAAAAAAAAAAGAAAAGAAAAGCTATATAGAAAATGATCAGCAGGAATCTCATCGATGCATGGAAAACAAAAAGGACAGAAGAAATCTAAAAACTATGGCAATAATTAAATCAGATAATCAAAGGGAACCCCTTTTCTTACTTGTAATTATCAGAGTCCCTTCATCAATAAGTGCAGCAGGGCCTGCTGTACAGGTCAGGACAGCGGTGTGTACCATCAGATAGCCAGAACTGAGGTCACATAGGTGTCTGTATGTACTAAGGGGTGTAAGAGAATATCACTTACTTGGTATCAGATACACTTGGTATCATGATACTATTTGTATCAGTTTTTTTTTGGGGAGGGTATTTTTTCCCCCTTTTGTTCTCCAATTGTATTTGGCCAATTACCCCACTCTTGCGAGCCGTCTAGTCGCTACTCCACCCCCTCTGCTGATCCTGGGAGGGCTGCAGACTTGCAGACGACTACATGCCTCCTCCAATACATGTGGAGTCGCCAGCCGCTTCTTTTCACCTGACAATGAGGAGTTTCACCAGGGGGACGTAGCATGTGGGAGGATCACGCTATTCCCTCCAATTCCCCCTTCCACCGAACAGGCGCCCCGACCGACCAGAGGAGGCGCTAGTGCAGCAACAAGGACGCATACCCACATCCGGCTCCCCACTCGCAGACAGGGCCAATTGTGTCTGTAGGGACGTCCAATGTTGTGTCAGCTTTCAAAAAACTCATCATACAAGGAGACGTGTAAGCGGCACTGCTTAATTCTGTTGTTTACATGTGGGACCACTAGGTGGCGGGTGCAATATTGTTACAGTGCTGCACAGAACCACAACAGCAGCTGTTGCCAGTGCCGCACTAGTTATGGCTCTGATTACCCCAACTTTATCTATATTTAGGTTTTCTCTTCATGACAGTGTTATGAAATTATGACAAAATATTGCATTATATCACAGTATTCATGGTACCATAATACACCACTATATGTTGAATTGTGACACTGGTATCAGGATCCGAATTACATCGCCAAATTCTTGCCAATACATAGATAGCCCTAGTTTTCACACTGCAGTTTGATTTAAGCTCGATTTTACTGCCCAAGAAGGTGTCAAGCGCAGAGCTCATTCTGTAAATTTTCCAGCATAAGAAAAGAAAATGCGGCTCCATGCAGCTACAGATAGATCATGTGATCGATACGTTGATCGATATAGTGGAGTATCCTAGTTGGATAGAGCTGATTGGCAGTACTTTCTTCCACTCCCCCCTTTTCTCCCCATTTATACCTGGTCAATTACCCCACTCTCCGAGCCGTCTCGGTCACTGCTCCACCCCCCCCTGCAGATCCGGGGAGGGCTGCAGACTACCACATGCCTCCTCCGATACATGTGGAGTCACCAGGTGCTTCTTGTCACCTGACAGTGCGGAGTTTCGCAGGGGGACATTGCGCGTGGGAGGATCATGCTATTCCCCCCAGTTCCCCCTCCCCCTGAACAGGTGCCCCGACTGACCAGAGGAGGCGCTAGTGTGGCGACCAGGACACATACCCGCATCCGACTTCCCTCCCGCAGACACGGCCAATTGTGTCTGTAGAGACGCCCAACCAAGCCGGAGATAACACGAGGATTCGAACCGATGATCCCTGTGTTGGTAGGCAACAGAATAGACCGCTATGCTACCCGGACATGATCTGCAGTACTTCCTACACAACAGCCTGGGTGAACCCCATGGGACACAGCTGGAGGATGGAAGTTAGTGTAACGAGGCCTCTGCGACATTACTAGCTTTTAACGCTAAAAAGTAAATGCATACGGAAAAGATGTGTGACAAAGGGGAGAAAGATAAATAGGGCATCTCTTAACTGCACACACACAAACACGGCCATAGATGTTTAGGACAATAGATTTTTACCTTTTTAGGCTCTGTGGCAGGCCACAGCTGAAGAACCACCAACCCTGCAGTACGAACCCATGCCAACATTAATATTGTCATGCCTATACCCTATAATTGCCTGGCATTTGCTTAGCAGTGTCTTGTCAACATAATCACCCTCTTTCTGTAGAGTAAATAAGGTTTGACACGCTAAATAGTGAGCCTGCCATTTTCCCATTGACCCCAATGGCTCCAGCTGTCCCAATACTGCCTGTCTACAGCAATGGCAGACAGCTCCATTCAACCAAGTAGCATATCAAACGAATCACTCTCACCTTCGACCCCCAGGCCTCCAGCTCAGCCCCGAAAAACAAGGAACAAGGAAAATAAAACATCTCAATTAAATAACCCCGGCGGCCTCCTTTCACAAACAGTCAAAAGCGATGAGACAAGAAAAAAGAAAAGGTAACATGGAAGAGAAGAGGGGAGCTAAGGGATGGCGCTGACATGATGGAGGGATGACCTCTCTATTCATGTCTTTCACCCTCCATTCTCTTTTTCCTGGCCTCAGATTTTATGGTTGTCACAAGGAGAACTTGTGGGGTGGTATGTGCATATGCATGTGTCTGTGTGTCCATATGTCTATGTGCATGTGCACGCATACAAGGGTGCATGTGTATGCATGGATGTGTGTACGTGCATGCATGCATTCAAGCATGTATATGTGTGTGTGTGTGTGTGTGTGTGTGTGTGTGTGTGTGTGTGTGTGTGTGTGTGTGTGTGTGTGTGTGTGTGTGTGTGTGTGTGTGCATTGTGTGCCCACTGTTAAGCCAAGGCCTATGTTCGCTGAGAGCAGACACAGACGGATGAAGGAAAGGCAGTCTTCCATTTATAGGTTTGCTTAGAGTTTTACTGTTTTGTTTTGGAGGACTCACAGTTCTTGTCCACAGTTTTTCGCCATGACCTCACATGCACCAAAACACAGACGGACATATACCAAGATGCAAGCAGAGGGGAGAACTGTGAACAAATACGAGCAGAAACACACACACACACACACACACACACACACACACACACACACACACACACACACACACACACACACACTAAACCTCCTGCATGCATGCGTGCACACACACACATAAACACACACACACACACACACACACACACACACACACACACACACACACACACACACACACACACACACACACACACACACACACACACAGAGCATTTGCCTATTGAAAATATTTTGCCTGTTGAAACATATTACTCATAGTCCATCTGCCTTTTCAAGTTCACGCTAAGAGCAAAACAAAAGCCGCGGCTTTAACCTTTTATGACATGGCTTCATGCAACTCATAAAATCCACACCATGTGTCCGTGGTGTGCTCCCAGTTGAGACCTCAATAAGTCGAAAGCCAATTCCAGTGTGTCCCTAGCTCCCTCTATAATTAGAGCTTTATCTGGTGGAGTGACACGGACGCAGGAGTCCAGTTACCGATGGAGCTGGGTCTATACTCACACTGGGGTCACCGCAATCCACCAGCCACACAACCACTATACCGTTCACCCCGCTATAACCGCTATTATTCATGTCTCTTAAATGACCAATGCACTTTGTATGTCATGAGCTTGAGAGGCTAGTAACCTGAAAATGTCTGCCAGTTCCACCAGTTTCCAATGGGCTTTCATTAATTGCAGGAATTTCCCGGAAACTAGGAAGGATTGGGAGGGCAGACCTTTTGTCACCTGCTTCATTTAAAAAGAACATTTCAAGGCTCAATCCAGTTTAAACGCCTGCTTAAAATGCATAAAAATATTTTTTCTATATGTAAACCGCTAAATGACAATCAATCAATCAATCAATCAGGTTGCATAAGTTAATTAATTAATTAGACAATTAGTGCTGAAATGAGATCCACAGGTGCAGAATACAGCGATCTGTATGTGCACGTTGTACGCGCACCTACACACGTTTGTGTTTATGATGGAAAGATTCCCCCGATATTAAGTCTGCTAAGACGTTCAGGAGTGGTCAGCTCCTTCCTCATCCTGCCTAATGAGATTAGCGCTGTGACCCCTCAGCATCGACTAATCCCTGGACATGAATGCATCATGTCAACAGAGGAAAAACACACACCGGCTACCTCCGACTACTGCAGATCTGAGCATGAACCATAACCGCTATATTCAGAAATACACTGGATTTTGCAATAACGCTGCATGGGTTGCACACGTAGGACCAGGTGGAGATTTTGTACAGTCCCACGATGTGTACTGCACATTCCCAGTTAGATTTAAAAAAAAAAAAGCAAAACGCTTACTCCTCGTTACTAATTATATCCTGCAGACAAAATTACAAAATACTTCCCTCGAGAGCTTTTGTGACAGTGTTGTAGCACACAGATAAAGAAGAGCGAAGTAAGTCGGCCATTACTGACCTGAATGTTCATCTACAGCTCTATAAAACTATAATTAATAACAGTAGTGGTAGTAGTAAAACCATTGGCTGGCCAATTGAATCCAAGTATGACACCAGTATCAGCATTAGCACAGGGTCATAGAGGTAAACAATCCACTTGCATAGCTTTGGCTAATCCATGACCCGGCCAGAACAGTTGGCAGCCACCCAGGCTGAAGTGTCTTCAAGACATGTACTGTAAATACATATAACGCCCGTTTATAGCGAGATGTAAAAAAGGAATTGACAGTTGTGCAAACTGGATACCTGCAACCAAAGTGATACAGAAACCAAAACATAATCCAACTCAACTCGAGTTCATGGATTCATCAACAAGCTATAAATGCAGGCGAACCTATTCTAGGTGTCTTGGCCGGTGGGGAAATTATTTCAATGCGAAACAGCTTTAGGTCAGAGGATGTTTTCACATAAACACAGCCTAAGGTCAACCAAGGGTAATATTTTTCGGGACGGTATAACTGTATGTGGGTCAGGCAGGGGGGAGCCATTTCAGTGCGACACAGCTGGCGGTGCCACATTTAAGCCCAGTTATAACTGCTGACTCCTGTTTCTGGAGGATTTCATTGCACCCCCTTTTAAAAAAAGCCCCCCGTCCCGGCTGTCTGGGCCAATCAGTCAGTTGGCTCACAGGCCAGGTCATTGGTGGGATCTAAAATAAATTGCTGGATGGGGGGAAGCGGGAATGGGTGGCCCCAGCTAGGTACAGAGGTTGAATTCCTCCCAGGGAGTCTTCCCCTCTCAGCTCTGGTATCAGAGCTAAATATAGACGGTTGAGTTTGGTATCAAACTTACTGTAAGACGCCGACATGGTGGCTACTCATCCTCTGCAGGGGCCATGCAGTGCATGGTGTGTATGGGTGTTTGTGTGCGTGTGTGTGTGTGTGTGTGGGGAGGGGATTACTAATTATGAAATGTGTGCTAACCATGCACATTTATGTGCCTTCATGGTCATCGTATGTCAACCTGTTCTCATTTGCTGCAAGTGATTAAGAATCTCGCATGCACGTTTACATTTCGCATTGGTGCACATGACTGCGCATGCGGGGGTTGGGGCGGTGCCGGCGCACTTGCACGGCATGTCCATGCGAGTGCACGGAGCTGAAATTATTGAGCTATTTCCATAACATAATTCCTTCACAGACACATTGTGAACAATAAGCCATTGAAGTAATATGTCAGTTGGGTGAAATGGACCAGCTAACAGACAGTGGAACAGAGCAAAGCCAAGCCCACAGCAGGGACAACACAGCTATTCTGTGACTATTTTCTCTCTGTTGGTCTTGGCCCCTGCCTGCAGGGTGACTACTGGAGAGCTGCTGATGGTAAAGATGACGACCATGAGCACCTAAAATTGGGGCTCGTGCACTAATGTGTGTGTCGTGTGTGTGTGTGTGTTTGTGTGAAAGAGGTAGAGTGAGAGAGAGCGAGAGCGAGGGAGAGTGTTTCACTGTGGGCTTCACGAGATTTAAAGAATGGAGACAGACCTAGACAGAGATTAC